>NW_025943479.1:0-17731 GCF_000764305.2 Hyalella azteca | reverse complement strand
CAAGTACCGCGATCATAGTATGGTGTTCCCAAGTACCGCGATCATAGTATGGTGTTCCCAAGTACCGCGATCATAGTATGGTGTTCCCAAGTACCGCGATCATAGTATGGTGCTCCCAAGTACCGCGATCATAGTCTGGTGTTCCCAAGTACCGCGATCATAGTATGGTGCAGCAGCGGTGCAGGCGGTGCGGCGTGTTCTCCGGTACAGGGGGCGTCTGGGGAGCGAAGTACGCCTGCACTTTGATGTTCGGCAGGTGCGTCTGTGAACATGGATGTGAAAATGTATTTGAAAATAAAAATGTGATCTATTACTTGGTAAGTGTCTATTTTATTAACATAAAGTCCTGGTTCTTTCCGAATTTCAAAACAGGAGTTTTGTGTTATATGTTGTTTTGGTCAGGTCTTACTGTAATTAAACGTAGTTCAGTTTTAAAAATAATTTCTGGATTCGTGACGACGGCATTCGAAATAGCGGGATTCTCAAATTAAAATTAAATCTATAATAACCTGCTAGTTTTTAATAAATTTTACGCCGTGTCTTAAACCCATTACGAGTCATCAAATTAATTTTTCGTATTTTTAAAGCTGCGGTGCACACCTTGAGCCTACGTATGCCGGCACGCGTGATCTGCTGGCAGTCGTAGAGCTCTATTCTAAAACCATTACGAATTATCACATTAATTGTTCGTATTTTAAAGCTGCGGTGCACACCTTGAGCCTACGTATGCCGGCACGCGTGATCTGCTGGCAGTCGTAGAGCTCTATTCTGTGTAGGTTGTGGCAGGCGAGCAGGTGGTCGAGGGAAGCGTCCGTGATGAGGGGGCAGTTGTCGAGCTCCAGCACAGAGAGCTGCTCAGTGCTGCACGCCGCGCTCCCGAGGTGCCGGATGCCCTCGTCCGTTATGAGCTCGCAGTGCGACAGCGACTGTGGTGCACACATATGCTTACCACAACACAGGACATACAGATGCTTCTGTGTTCACAGGACAACACAGTAGACACAGATGTTTATTGTGGCAATACAGCGCTCACAGTGGCTTACTGGGACAACAGATCACACAGCGCACAAAGATGTTTATTGGGACAATACAGAACACAGCACACACAAAGGCTTCTGGGTAAACCGTACCGGGACAATTCAGGACACAGCGCTGCATAGCATGGATACATACAAATGATTCTGGGTTGTAAATAGTATAAATAGTATCCAGGACGTAAATATTTCAAGTTTGTACGATATGCAGGGTAAAGAACAGACCAGTTTCTCGAGGCGAGGACAGCCCATGGCGAGGTGGCTGAGCGTAGCGTCTGTAATGAGCAGGCAGTCCTCCAGGTCAATGCGCTCCAGCATCCGGCACGACTGAGTACATCAAATGAACGTTAGTAACAACGTCTTGACAAACAAAAATGAGATGATCTGTCGATAAGACCATTTTGAATCTTCAATAGAGTAAATAAACAAATTTGTTCCGTAATACAGAGTGACAATAATATTGGATCATAATGAGGGACCAATTCATCTTGGGCAGGAGTTCTCGGTGAACACAACAGAAACATTTACCCGCATGCGTTTTCTGATAAAAAAGTATGATACAGAGATGGATGAAGTTCTTGTTGGATAAATAATTCTAGAACTTCTGAGAATCAAAAGTCAAGATGTCATAGATTTTGCGTTCAGTAAACTTCAAATTTTATTGTTGTATTCGCTAATAGAACATCAAGACAAGAACATACCGTAACAATCTTGATATAGGTACATACTAACACACGTGTTACTGTCACGGACACGCAGAACTGAAATATTCAGAAGTAGAAAAAGTACTTTATGATTAAGAAGATGTTAACATTAGATGTAGACGCATAAATCATACCAAGAAAACTATTTTTTATTTTATTTTTATTTACTCTGGCGAGAGCCTGAAAGCCGTTGTCGGTGAACTGTGCGCAGTTGGCGACCTCGAGCGTCTCGAGTTTGTGGTTGTAGAGGGCGAGGGTCTGTAGGCTGGCGTCAGTGAGGGCCGAACAATTGCTTAGACATAAGTACCGTAGCCCTGGACACTTCTCTGCCAACACCGTCACGCTCGCGTCTGTTATGTGCTGCTCACAGAGATGACAAGTCTTTATACACACTATATACACGTGTAAATGACAGCGCCCTATATGGATGGAAAAACCCTAACACTGATTATTTCAGGAAATTTACGATAAGATATCTGTGGAAATAAGCACGTTGGAAATAGCTCAGGAACTGACCACGCATGAGTGTAGGTTTATGTGTCGCAGTTTAGGGCAGTTGTGGGCGAGCTGCAGTAACGCTTGATCACGAAGTTCTTTGACGCCTTTAGCTACAAACACTTCGAGCTCTGGGCAGCCTTTGGCCACGGTCTCAACTCCTGCACAATACCGTACACACAAATATAGCCAAACTATTTAGCAAAACTTTGAACTACAACAGACATGGATTTAGTAAACATCTAAAGGCTTGTTTAATTAAAGAATCAGGAATCTATCTTGCAGAGCAATCTTAGGATTAGCATAGATATATATAGAAATATATATGAATATATATTTACATATATGGAAGCCAAGTAATTATCTTAACATTTGAAATATTGAGGCAAATAACAATAATTATAGAAATCGTAGACAAATTTTACGTAGCATATAAGCAAACTGAAAATTGTGTCAAAATCAAAATGGAAATAATTGTATACAAAAACAAAATCAAATTTTTTAGAATTATCTACAATCTTCTTCTTTAATCTACTGATTGTAGAAGTATCTACAATTAGTAGAATTATATACAGTGAGGTTCAAAAATACGGGCTAGGCTGTGTTAGCCGCATATGTGCCAATCAAAAATGAACCATGGGGTCATTGTTGATCTGTCAATGAATCGTTAACATGATTTCTCAAACTAGTTCTTCTCAGTAAACATGAAGCAGCATTATGATTTGCTGGAGCGTCCTAATGCAGGCAGTCCGAGGCTCAGATGTGTTAACATGATAGACACCGAAGGTACCTGCGCTGGTGATCTCGCAGCACCAAGCAATGTTCAGGTACATGAGGTGAGGGCATCCAAGACCGAGCTGCTGTAGGGACTGATCAGTAATTTTGGCACACGACTCAAGCTCCAGACGAAGCAGTCTGGGACAGTGACGGGACAAAGCCCCGCATGTTCTGCCCACCAGAACACAACACTGAGCTATGCTTTAAACGTAGCATTAACATCAAAGTGACAGTTTATAATTATATAAATACCCTTTACAATGAGTTGAAACTCATAATTTTTAAACAAATAAAATAGGTAACTTTGTGATTCTTACAGTAATCAGTAGCTGAACTGCACTACTCAAGGTTTTCAATGTAGTTTCATATCACAAGGGAGTCTTAAGTGACACATGATTGCAAGTAAGATGTTAAGATGAAGAATAGACTGACATGTCTGTGATGTTCTTGCAGTTGGTGAGATTGAGTCGTTCAATGTTATTGCAAAGCGCAGTGATGGTGGTTAGAGGCCCGTCTGTGACCGACTGACAGCCACGGAGTGAAAGCTCTTTAAGGAAGCCTCCGCAGCGGCGTCCAATCTGCTCCACCACCAGGCCCTGGAATATTAGAATAGTTTTCAGCTAATATGAATGATTCAGTAATGAGCAGGGCACTTTAACCCTTTAGTGTCCACCTCTACCTGTACATATCTGTCACCTTTTATTAGGGTAATATTAGTTTACATTCAAAGCTCATTCATCCAATGAGACTAATATTTTGGCTTTAATTTCTGACTGTGATATGTCCAGTTGGAGGTTTTTGTCACCTGTCAGGTTTTTCCAATGGATAAACTTCAGCAGGTTTTTCCAATGGATAAACTTCAGCAATGTGGTATGGGTGCAATGTAGTAATTTGCACTTGCAAGGTAGCTGGCTGCTTAATGGTTAACATAGAAATCAACAGGGAATTATGAGATTAGACTTTTTTAAGAACTTCCAAGAGCCAAATTATAAAGAGATTCAATTTTATGTGGGCATTGAATGGCATGAGAGACCAGATGCAAACAGAAAACTTGAGTAAGAGAATTTTGCAAACATTGATTGAGTAAGAGCTATCTGTTGAAAATGCATTAAGGAAGAGGCCATTGGTACCCAATTTATATTGGCCAAAAGGCCAATTTATATTGGCCAAAAGGCCAATTTATTTGGGACAAAAGGCCAATTTATATTGGCCAAAAGTCCAATTTAAATTGGCCAAAAGACCAATATAGATTAGAATTGGCCTCACTACCCTTTCACTAACTTTAAATGTTAAATTTATGAATAAATCTATGTCCACCCACAGAAGGCTGTCAGAAGCTAAATTATTGACAAGCTAAAACTTACTCCCTTGATGTACTTTAGTATAAAAAAATTATCTTTTACAGATTAGGACATGTTCATTTTGTGTTTTAGAAAAATAAATTAAAGGATGGTTTTCAATAAAATTTGGCAAAACACTTATTTTACTCTCATATAAATGGAAATGTCTGATTTGAGGCAAAATGAATAGTATAGTATACTTGGGTGAAACTTTTAGAACCATCACCAGATCTCAATGCAATTCAGGGAAAATTAGATTGGATATAAACTTACTTCAATATCAGTTTGGAAATTGAAGAGATCAATGCGCTGCCAGTTAGCACCATCCAGAGCCAATGAGTGCCATTCACGGCTGACTTGTGCACAGCGGCACAAAGACACAACATCCAGGAATGAAAATACTCTGCAGGAGAAAATTTCAAATAGATAGGTTTTTTGTAAAAGTTATCCAAATGAAAAATAAATAAAATTTACACAATATGAAAATACAAAAAGCTCAAGAAGTTAAAAGCGTGATTGCTATATGTAGTCAACTCACCGCAGTAGCAGCTCTCTGGGAAGCTTTTTGTTGATGGGAGCCTCATCATCAGAGAAGACTTTGCCCAGCTGCAAGAATAGAAGTCATAGTTTTCAAGCAATAGAAAAATTTGTCATTTAAAAACTGTTTTAAAATACACAATACAAATTCACTGAAAGCCACAGGTAACAAAATTTTTGCCAACAAAATATGAAATTACTTCAAAGGCTATACGTACTTCAAATTTCAAAGCCTTTGTGTATCGATCAATTAGACTTATATTTAATGTAAATAACAAACAATACCGTAGTATGCACATAATATGTAGGTATATTAATAACAAACAGAGTCACAAATTTTTATAGAAAACTTAAATTATATACAGGATCTAAAACTTGACACTGATAAGCAAGTTACTTAATATTTAGCAAAATTAAAGTTCAAGGCACAATAATATATACATGGGAAGTTGAATAGTAGTATTAGAGCCCTTAAATTACAATTTTAGTCTTCTGTTCTTAAATTACATGTTTACAAGTAAAAATTGCACTATGAATAAAAATAATAATCGTATTGGTAAGAAAATTTAAATGAAAAATTATAGAATTAGGTTAGAAACTTGTCCAATTTCACACTAGTGAAAACTCAGCCATAGATACACTGCACACAAAAATAAAGCCATGATAATTTTTACTTATCACAACAGTTAGGAGCAAGTGTTAAGATCATATATTAGAATAAAGGTTAAATTGTCCAATGTTTTATTGATAACAAATCAAAGAACTAAAATCATTGGAAATGGAACCTAAATATAGATTTGTAGCTAACATTAGGGTTTATAAAATTCAGACCAGAAGATGAATGAAGATGATTTTTAAGGATAAAAATCTTCCAAAAACATTCAAAATTACTTAATTGCTGCTAAAATAAGAATTGAACATATTCAAATATCATAAATTTCAAAAGGAAATCATTTTACAGAGTGTACTGCTAAATGCCAAGATTAACGGTTTCTATATAGCCATTGCCATAAACTGTGGCCAGGCATTCAATTATTTACCAAAGAAAAGCTTAGTGTGAACTTTAAGCATGATACATGATTAGCATTAACATTAGCATTAGGCCTCCTACCACTACCAAACTACTGCACTAACAGTTAATTTAAAATTGTAGGCTATATCATTCAAGTCTTCAAGGATGAATATATTATAAAGGGTTTCTCTCCCATTATAAAAATTTTACAAATTTTTATTTCAAGTATTGCTGCCAAAACATTAGTAGTGATTTAGCATACACATTATCATAAATATTCTTCAGATTTGGGTTGGTATTAAGTTTTTCATGAAACAACTTATTAATTGATTTATAGTACAAACATTTTGCCAATTGTAAGAAATCCTAGAAATTACAAGAAAATGTAAAACAATTTTGTGATAAAAATAATGAACATATTTTACAACTAAACAAACCGTACCTATCCGTAGGTGTACGTGGTAGCCTAGTAACTAGTTAGCCTACAATTACATTTACAATAGTACATCTAAATAATAAATTTCTGAATAAATCACACAATCACAGCAAAGCAGCAATAAAGTAGATTAAATCTGACATATAAAGCTTTCATTGTATGTATGGTATTGCCAAAATTTGATTGGAACATCAAAAATGAATGAAATATTATTGTTCGTCACAATGAAAATGACTTGTTTTGGAACGTAAACGCTCGAACGTCAAAAAATAAAAATCGACTCAAAACTCCAAGAGGGGGAACTAAGACAAGAGACTTACATCATTGTGCAAGGTTTTCACGATTGACTTAGGATTGCCAACCATGGCAGCAAACTAATCATGAGGATATGATGAAGACAACCCCCCTCGGCGATTTTTCAGTCTTTGTTATTGCGCGTCTCGATCAGCTGTTCCCAAGTTGACCACACAAAAGACAATGTAAAGTAGTAGCAGCCACCAAAAGGAAATGTGACTATACACTTTTACATACTCACTTCCAACCGATTGATGTTGTTTTGATTTATCATTTTCATTTTACGAGAAAATCGTTCCCAGAAAATATGGGAAAATATTGGAGGTAAATGCGCCAGGATGATATGCTTTCAGTTCAACAACAACAACACAGATCGACTGCTGCGCAGAGACGTGATGCCATTGGAGCGGCATCGGTCCCAAGAGCCAATAGCAGCTGATTTGACAGTAGCTGTAGCCAATGGTGAGACTCCTTACAGATCAGCTGTTAACAGCTGTGAAAATGTAACGATGTCAGCTGTTCAAATAAGTCATTGTTCGTCCGTATTATAACCTTACATATGATATTAACCTATTGAATTTTGTGCTTTAAAAGGCCCATGTGCACGACTTAGAGTGATAAACTAAAGTGAAGAACTGAGCGCGCCACGTTCAAAATTCACGGCGACGGGACGGCGAATTCAACGGTTTGAATGAATTAGATAAAATAATGAGAATGACTATTGATCCTTCAGATCAATCGCTTTCGTTTATAACAAAATTTATATATTTCTATGCGAATAAATTATTATTTCTTACTATACATTATTAGTATACAAGTATACTCATGGTTTATACAAGGTCCCCGAAGGATTACTAGAATTTGAAACAAGAACCAACACCAGGGGCCACGGCTATAAACTAAAAAAACTGCTCCAACTTCTACACGCGCCAACATTATTTTCTCCTCGCTTCGAATCACCGACATGAGGAACAGCCTCCCCGATGACATCGTTGGCGCTCCATGTATGAACGCGTTCAAGAACAGACTATATAAAGTTATGGAAAAATATATAGTTATATGTTCAGATTAGAAATGCCTAGCACCTTATCGAACCCGGTGGAAGTCGAGTAGCTATTGCAAACTATCGTCAGTCATGCCGGTCAAATAACACGATTTTAGATCTTTTGTGAACAGGGCACGAAAAGGAAAAGAATCGGCGACAGGCCACAACAGGCCTACACTTTAGCGCCGAGATCACTATGTTATGTTAATAGTACGAATTTTCACTCTATCGCAGATTCAAGTTGCTAAAAGTCTCGGACAAATTTACGGCCGGACACGCGGCCAGCCTCACGGCCAATCTCTAAATTCAGTGACCAAGGAATATCTACCAAAATAATGAACGCAGCTCGATGAAACTTGGTACAGGTATTCAGCAGGACCTAACGGTGATGGTTAGCTCCTGAATTTTTGCAACTTCACCTTCATTCGTGAATTATACAGCAATTCGTGCCGAAATTTGTAGTTACCAAGAAATTTCTTCTAAACTACTGAACAGATTCGAACGAAACTTTGAATATACAGTAAAAACCTAACCTCCAATGGTGATGTTAGCTCGTGTCAATTGACTTGTACGTTTGCGAGTTATACGGCTATATATAGGTATACGGCTCTTTTTTGGGAAATCTTCCACTGTTCATCAAATTTTTACTCCTTAAACTGAATTTAGTTATAATCCAATTTAGGGTAACATTAAGACTAGTCTATGGTATAGACTATAAGTTAAATGTTAGAGCAATTTAGGTCAGACCCGGTTTACCGAAAGGACAAGTTCGTACTGATACACTGCTGTAGGCCTGTAGCCATACAAAATTACGTGATCTCCAGCCAGCCTGTCGTTTGCCGCCGTTACTTCACCAACATTCAACCAAAAGTCTAAATTTTTTTCTTGTTCTGTGATGTATGCATTCCTTGGTTTGAATGCCCGATATTCTTTGGTTTAGTTTAGTTCGCTCAACTCTATACTTAATTAGCGTATACGATGCTTCAGACTTCAGCGGTTTAATTTATTCCAAATCAACTTTAAGTAGATGAGGCTTCAATTCGGGCTCTATTTTAGGAGTTCTGGTCGAATAGCTTTACCTTGATTCTTACTTCAACACACCAATCTTCAACAATTCTTCCTTTAATTCCGTTTTCAGCATCCACCTTACACTGATTTTTTCGTCCAATTAAATTCTTCTAAAAAGTGCTTTAGATAACCTTATAATTCTACCTTTTTATCTATGATCTTTACATTTAAAGTAACTCAATTTCCACAGTATTAACCGCAAACCTGATGCGTAGCCGGTTGCGGCGCAACAGCCGCGCCATACACGTTACCGATATACTTCACTGAACGTAAGTGATGTCAGCGCTGAAGTGTAGGCCTGATGTGGCCTGTCGCCAATTCTTATATTTTTCGTGCCTTGTTCACTTGACGCGGTTTCAGCCATTCATTATCTATTGGTTTTACCTTTTTGGCGCAGTTGAAAGGTCTCGTCCCGGCTCCAGGCATTCAACATTGAAGATTTCAAGCTTGGTCAATGTTCAGGCTACTAAATTCAATAAAATTCATCGAAGTTATATTTGCTTCACTGCATTTTAAAATGGAATGGAAGAAAGTCTACGCCAATAATAGCGTGTTTCAAGTCAGCAATTGAGCAATTGTGAAAGACCCAAGTGAATTCACGTCGCAAGTAAAGATCCAAAGTTCACAGTTTTTCGGCGAGACATTCGCTGAATCGGCGAAGACATTCGCCGACATTCATTCAACAAGAATCGGCGAGACATTCGCTGCTTGGAGACTGCAATAATGACCATGCTTTCGGTCACTGCGCAACTGCGGAATAACACTAATGGCGGCGCCTGTGTGGATTAAAAACGGCGTTTTCGAATTTTTATCATGAATTAAAGAGTAGATCGTTTGAATGGTGGGGCTTGGTCGTATTCTTAGTGTTGCTGCCCCTTGCAACACAGCCTATTGGTTTCTGGAATTGTTATTGCTAGTTTCGCTGACCCACGAGCGAGGCTTTTGACAGCGGAGGGACTTGTTGCCGAAATTTGCATGATAGTAACACGTGCTTGAATCGTTAGTGTGTGGTCTGATAGAGCCTCTTGAGCGGCAACAGTTATTGCGAAGTGAATTGAATTTGCGAACTGAAAAATTTTATCTGTCGTTTCCACAAGATAATCAAGAGATTGATCTGTCATATGGGCGGTTGTAGCACGCCTGAACGAAGGTATTTGCTCTAGGAATATAGATAGCAACAATGAAGAATGCTTGTCTTGCGACGTGCCTGCAACATTTCGGAGGCGACGCAAATATTCTGAACAAGTTCTATCGCCATTGGAGTATGATTAAGCAATGATTTGATTAGTGTGCTTTCGAGGACGTCTGAAAGTTTTATTAAATTATCTCGCAACCACTCAAATTTGCCTTCCACTTTCGGCTCATCGATCTCAGGTTAGTCAGGTCAGATTGCAAGCCAGATGGGAGCGCTGATAGAATTAAACAGCACTTCAGGTCTAAGTCATTAATAAAATAAGCGTTAACGGCAAAATTTAGCTACGGACGATGGAGAAAATGGAGGCAAGCTAAAAGCACTCAATTGGGTGGAATCTTTGGCAATATCAGCGAAAGCTGCTGTTGGCTTAGTCATAGCATTATTAGTTTTACATTATGTTAGGAGATTCGTCTCAATTTGAATTGAGCGAGGCCGATACAGTTATTGCTTGCAATAAAAAATCGCAAATGACACGAATGCTGGTTTAGACGCGATTCAAAATATGGCAATAGCTGTAAGAGAAATGTTCAGGACATGGAAATCTGAGGCAATGTAATATTAGGCCTGACCAATTTTATCCGCTATCAAAGCAGGCAAGAAGCATATGTATGACAGAGATAGAGTTGGCAGAGCTAGAGTTGGCTTAAGCAAGCGTAAGAAGAATTGTATTGATAAAGTGAGAGCCAAGTATAGGAGCAATATCCTTTTAACCACAATGTTGATAACCAAGTAGATGGGCAAGTATAAAAAGCTATGGGTCATTAATTAGGTGGCCAAGTTTGAGTGTGAAAAGTAATGGGGTCATCAAAATATGTGTGGGATACCACCCGACCACATTTAATTTTAGACTCAGTTTTAGGGATTTTCAAGGTCAGGGTAACAAGAGTTAGCTAATAGGAACAGATCAAAATCAACTAGGGCGGCCGGATGAAATTGGTTGGGTAATGACAACAAATCGACAATTGTCTGTTTATTCTTAGCTCACGTGACCTGATGATGATGGCCAGGGAACGATCTAGGAGACAAGGCACGTGTTGATGACGAGATGTCAGGAGCTGTACAAAACCCTAGCGTGACCTACCTTTTCAGCGGAAGGATAGATTGAATTACACTTAAGAAAATAATGTAAAAAACCATTCAATTAATCCGAATTTATTAAATCTGATTTGATTCAGATTAACACAGAAATTGAATAAAGGGGATTGGCCCGAGCTGCTGCCCGGTGGAAGTCCTCTGAATCAGAGGGGTCGCCTGCCGAAGCCCACCACTGCCCTGGATGTAATGGACCTTCATGATTCCTGCCTTCCGGAACGTAGCCTTCAACACTTCAAGCCGTCCGTATCTAGGCCGTGCGTCGAACCAGCCCTCGGTCGAACGGCCACTGATCGAAGGACGATAAATTTGGAACAGAACTATGCTATCTGAAACCTAACCTCAGATGCGGTGAACGTAAAATTACGTAATGCAACGATGCCCAGAAGTCATATTCGATCCGCGGCCTGGTGGTGCACGGCAGGTGGTGGTCAAGGCCGGAAGAGGACAAAGCCGAGTGGTGCACGGCTGATTGGTGTAGGTCCGGAGAGATCCAAGGCGTTCGGTTCAGGGCTTATTGGTGCACAAAATAGGTGGTGCACAGCTGCGCTCCCGCAGTCTGGTAGCGGCCAACGGCAGTCATGTAGCGGCCAGTAGCAATCATGCATGCTACTAGCGGCAGAGCGATTGAGTGAGAATGAAGACAGCGATCTTCGATTGTTCCTAATGTTTTGAACAATTTTACTCCAAACGAAATCCGGTAATCTTTTATTCTATTCTGTAATCTTAAAAATTTCTGCGTTTAATAAATTTACGTCACACACGGTATATTATCATGGTTCTTATGTGTCCACCTTTTTAGCGCATTTTCTCATTTATGGAAAAAATGCACTATTGTGCTCGCCATGTCCGTCTGTCTGTCCGTCCGTCCGTGACCTCAAGTTTTCGTCGACGAGAAAATGCGCTCTCTGTCACTCACTGCAATGAGTACTGAGTTACATTTTTTCGATCTGTTATCACATTTTCGACCCGTATGAGATTTCGCAAAAAAAATTATTTGTTTTCCAATGGTCATATAAAAGTCAGAACGCAAACTGTGACTCACTCATTTTTACTATGAATTGCAAAAAATTATTCTATGGAGCATTATTTTTCGCGCATTTTCTCATTTATGAAAAAATGCACTATTGTGTTCGCCATGTCCGTCTCTTCCGTCCGTCCGTCCGTCTGTCCGTGATTTCACGTTTTCGTCGACGAGAAAATGCGCTCTGTCACTTACTGCAGTGGGTACTGAGTTATATTTTTTATTACTTAAATATAAGTAAACAATCACGTTGTAATCTTAAAACAATAATAACAGGATAACAACTTACAAAAGGTTTCGGATAGTGAATGTCCATATAAAGCGGATGAGGACGGCGGTGTATATGATGCTAATAGATAATTAGAGTGAAATAATCAATATGGGAAGGTTACAAAAAACTGAATAATTTATATTGAACTAGCCTTGGATTTTATTGATAACAGCTTGTCACTAAAATCAAATGTAATAGCGCTAAACTAATAAAGCTAATTTAAAAAGCCTGACAAAATTAATAGCAGCATGTATTTAAAATAAAAAATATAACTCAGTACCCACTGAAGTGAGTGACAGCGCATTTTCTCGTCGGCGAAAACGTGAAGTCACGGATAGACGGACGGACGGACAGACGGACATGGCGAGCACAATAGCTCCTTTTTTCCATAAATGAGCAAATGTGCTAAAAACTCTCATAACATCCTGTGATGATGTTGGGTTCAATCAACTGGTATAAAGTTTTTGTATTTATTCAAAACAGTTCAGAATCACGATCATTACTAGGTAGCCTATTAAACTAAGGAGAGACTATAACTATAGAGAGTCTTCTAGAGAGGAGAGGGACTTCGCTCTGTCCTGCCGAGACAAACAAATGACACAAATAAATACACATCGAAATGAACAATACAGAAAGATAATTCAATAATCTAAAATACAATAATTCACGGACACGTAAAGAAGAGCACTGATCCAAATTCACGCGTACCTGAGAATAGCGTACTGCAGCCTATAATAGCTCAGTCAGCCTCACGAGGACACCAGAGACAAAGTGCTTCAACTTGACTGGCTAGGCCTTACAACAAGTACTGTTCCGACAAGTAGTGCGGATAACCTTCTTACACATCCAAATAGGAATTAATATAAAGTCGCGAAATTTTGCAAAAAAAAAAAAAAAAAATTGGGAACAATCTATTGCGAGGTACTCAGGCATTGAAATGTTTTACGCATTTAAAAACAGCACCACTTTTTCAACCTATATTCGAACAGGGACATATGGAACCGCGCGCCCCTGGTATTGTGGGAGTGCTGAGGATTAAAATGAGAGAATGCCGATTTATAAACAGGCACGATATTGTGGATAATCGGAGGCGGATTGCGTCCGGAAAGTTATCAAACAGTTCTCATTATGCTTGAATCCGGTCCGGTTTTATTCAAGTTCTGCAAAGATTAAAATTTACACATGAAAAATTCTTATATTGTGTGAATGAATAAAATATAAAGTCGATTACTGTAAATGTTTTTATATTCGTTGCGTCCAACTACTGCTGCATGGTGCATAATTTTTTACGTTAGTTATTTATATTTTTTCTAAAAATTTGATCCCAGGAAGCAAAGTGTCATCGATATGGCCGTTGCTAGCAGGCTTAGAGTTGTTTCAATGGGGTTATACGTGGTGAAAAACTAATTCCTGCACAGAATAAATTATCTGATAATATCGGCTTGTGCCATTGTTCTCTATATGTTTTTCAAGCGTTCGCGTGTGGGTTTTGTAGTCCAGCTCTAGAGTTTGAATGAAGTCGAGAAGAAAATTACTAGTTCTAAATGACTGTTAATAGTGTAACTTCTTAGCTGACGACCGGTCAAGTGGCATGCAAGATAGGTGAACTCGTTGTGGCATGCAAGGTACGTGAACTACTTGTGGCATGCAAGGTAGGTGAACTCCTTATGGCATGCAAGGTAGGTGAACTCGTTGTGGCGCACGTTAGGTGAACTACTTGTGGCATGCATGGTAGGTGAACTACTTATGGCATGCAAGGTAGGTGAACTAGTTGTGGCATGCAAGATAGGGGAACACTCTTCGATTGTTGAACAATGGACTAGATTTCCGTAGTCCACATGCCCATAACGTGGCTGAATGCTGCAACGTAGGCGTCGGCGTCATGCTTCATTTTTATAAGTACTTCTTCATCAAAGAGAAGGCAAAGCGGCACTCAAGATAGCAAAATGTCATCTTTCTGAGGCACATAAATCTGATATACCAGAAGTTTTTGTGGGTTTACAATTAATCAATAAATGTTTAGAAATATTTGCAACTAAACTCGGCGGAAGCCGAGTTTTTCAGATTCTCTGTTTTCACATCCCGGTGCTTTCTTTTATGGTGCTTTTCCCGGAAATTTCTTATAATTGCATTTTGCAACTGATTTGAGGAAGAGACAGGTCTGGGAAAATTAAGAATGTGATCGTAAATCAATGATTAAAATGATCGTTAATCAATGGGCATTTGCTGTAATAAAGATTTTCTGTGTACAGACAGTGAGTAAATTTCAGAGGCATAACATTTCCATCGTGAGTAGCTTACTTCTGTGTTTGAGAAATTCATCATTTTTCACCGCAAATTTGTGCATAGCCTTCATTTTTCCGTTTTTCTGATTCCGTTTGTAGAATAAGTAGGGATTCAAAGTCAGTGATTCTGGAGTATGGTGCATGTTACTACGTCAAGTAGGTGCATGTAACTGCGTCAAGTCTCACGGATTTCGTTTTTAGTGTTGGCAATTTCGTGAAAGTTTCTAAAGTGATCCATCATTTGAGTAACACTATATAAGCATCTGCTTAGATTGCGTTGGAACATCAGCAACGCGGACACTGTTCATTGCACCGAAGTCAAGTATATCTGAATTCATTTTATTTTCTTGACTCCCTACATGTTGGTTTGTATGACTGGCGGTTTAATTTCTTTTTATTAATTTTTTTTCACTTTCCATGTAATTTCTAAATCTGTGTAAAGTTGGATTTAGTTTAATGATCAAATTTTCAACTTAGTTCAGTTTGTAAATTCAAATCTCAACTTGCTAGTCTAATGTCATGTCCTACGTTAATATTCGTTATTTAGAACAGATACTTATCTTTGCACATGTAGCGCGGCAAGCTCCTTACCGTGCTCGCCAAGAACACTTGTTCAAACCTAATCTTAAATGTATTTTTTTCCAAAGTATTAAAGCCTCCAACTATTTTTTATATCTTTCTATCCAATTCCCACCCCTCTTACTGATTTCCGTTAATTTACTTAAATTATTCTTCTCGCAAATAGTCTCCACCAAACTAGGTTATAAAAACTCAGGTTAGTGGCTTTCTGTTAAACCATTCAATTAATTAATGAATATCTTTGATTGCCAGCCCAGGGGATTAGAATTGTCAATAATGTTAACTGATTTTATTTTCAGTAACCGGTAATCGAATGCAGCATCATTGAGCATTTTTTTCTACGGCAAGCTTGCGTCACCATTTCTTTGAAGCATCAAATTACCAAGCCTGAACTCAAGCTGCAAGATAAATCAAGTTCCCAATAGCTGGAGCCCCTTCTTTATCAAATTCTTTTGGATTCGGCAGTCTGAACTGATTACCTTTGATTAATAATTGAATCTGAATTTTCACGCTGCACCCTGAACGATCTAACGGTTCGAAGAATTGAACGTTAAACTTTCTATGATTATATTGATTATTTCTATGATTATATACTTTCTATGATTATTATGTAACCTGCTGATTGTGTGAAAACATCATAAAAGTTGATGTCGGTCGTAGCAATGTTTACCATCACTCCGAAATTAGCTCATACTTTCATATGAATTTTCTCAGTTCCACAGCTAGTGCCATTTAGTCTACGGAGTTAACAACTGAGATTTCATTAATTTTCCTAAAAGTTCCAACGAGAAGACAACGCTAAATAAGTTCTCAGTATCAGGTGTTACTCGGATTTTTTTTTGCTTACAAATTCTTGGTAAACTTTTGGTCTAAGCAGACGAATGATGAAAAAATTTCATTTCCTTGTTTCCTATTTTCCAATACCTATTTCATCAGCAATGGTGAATTCACCTGATTTTTAGCTTTTGAATTTTTATCATTATTAATGATAGTGATACTTTTTTACGATAAATATGGCTGATGAAAGATGAAATATTTCAGAGATTTATAAACTTTATATTTTATGAGTGGTATATAGTGGTCAAATCGAATATTTTAAGTGATCTTTATAAATTTTCCATACCCCATGAAAACTTTAGTTCTCTTACTTTAAGGATTCTCAAATTTAAAAAAAGCCGCAATTTCCGGGTTCTAATATTCTAAAGTTTCTATCCAAACGAGCAATCATGTCGGATTAATCTGCATCAATATCTCTTCATATAACCTCGGATAATATTTCACTACAGTTAGTTCATAAACTTGAGGAACGGCGGCCCCAATACAACGAATTGATTAAAACACTTCACACGCAAGACGGCGCAGCCGGCCAAAAAGTTGGATGATTTTTTTACTTTCAATGATTGTTCTAACATAGATGATTGTCCTTACATCGATGATTGTTCTAACATCGATGATTGTTCTAACATCGATGATTGTCCTTACATCGATGATTGTTCTAACATCGATGATTATCGTAACATCGATGATTATCGTAACATCGATGATTTTCCCAACCTCGACTATTGTCGTAACATCGATGATTGTCCCAACATCGACGATTGTCAAAACACCGATGATTGTCCAACCATCTATGATCGTCGTAACATCGACGATTGTCCTATCATCGATAATTGTCTCAACATCGTTGATTGTCCCAACATCGACGACTGTCTTAACACCGATGATTGTCCTAACATCTACGATCGTCGTAACATCGACGATTGTCCTATCATTGTACACTACATTCATGTCAACCCATTACAGGAGCCACTGACTGTTTGTGGCTCTGAAAAGATTTACGTGCTGCCACAATATGGCGTGTGGCGCGAATTGATTGACACGACAAGTTCCCCGGTGGTTTGGTCTTATTAAAAACTTCCATATATTATTAAAAGCTCATGGAACTCACTTATACCATTGCTCGAACATTGAAATGAGAAGTACAGTCGTAAATATCAACGCGATATTGCCACATTAAGGCTCTACAATTGGACAATAGAGCACGGTTAATAGTTTGTGTTATATAAAGATTAAATGCAAGGATAAATGAAACGACGAATGCTGCGCAATAAAAGACTTCGCTGCCACCCAAAGAAATAAAAGTCAATTATTGAGTTAAATCACATGTCATCTGTTTGATGCATTTAATTATTTGGACAGAAAATAATTCTTAAGGTAGCCGTTTGCTGACATAATGCATATAATATAATAGCGAGTCAATTCATATAATAATGTTCCACACAGAACTTATATAGGTAGACTAGAAATTTATGGATAAAGACTTGTCCATGAAGTAACTAATGAACACATGAATGAAAATATGAATCTATCAAGAGAAATAACCGGTGCATACAATCAATAACCAGAGAAACAACCAGTGCAATTATTACATTGATAGCATTGTATTGAAATACACCCCGCACCCCGGCTCTCCCTGACACCCCAGCAGCCTGGCCACAGCAGTCACCCCGCACCCCGCCTCTCCTTGACACCCCAGCAGCCTG
>NW_025943478.1:0-681 GCF_000764305.2 Hyalella azteca | reverse complement strand
TTAAATAAATAATTTCGGTATCGGAATAAAATTGCCAAATAACGGGAGGATACTAAGGATCTTCCATCTTTCAGTATCTTGTATAAATAACACAAGAGCACACTAATGACGTATGAATGTGGCACCAACGCGCCGATGGCTCACTAGTGAATCAGTTTTTTAACCTAGCAATATGACATATTGCAGCAACCATAAATATTGCTTCGCACGTAATTAAATTTGCATTCTACAGCAATATATATCAGGTTGGTGCTACCTTCGTCTTACTCATGCGTATAATCAACCAACTCATTGTTTATGCATGCCCAGTAAGGGAGACTTGCGCAATAACCTCGACGATGGAAGCAAGTATATTAAGTTTCATTTCGTCTATAAAAACCTGCACATACGGCCTAAGTTTTGCTGCTAAGTTTCTCAACCACAGCCGAGTTCTTTCCATGTACCACCACCACTCTTTCCTCATCCTCACCCAGCCACACACAACACACCCTCATCATCCACACTTATTTCACTCAACAAAACAATCTCCCACCCTTTCCTCATAATCTTCTCTATCACTCTCCTCAGACGCCTCCTATTATGCTCTCTCATAGACAACCTCTGCACAGTCCACGTCACCATCACTCTCACACTCCTTTGCCTCCCATCCACACCTCCATTCACAACCTCATCCTCTCTCTC
>NW_025943477.1:0-15563 GCF_000764305.2 Hyalella azteca | reverse complement strand
CGTACCTTGAGACACTTGTATCGTACCTTGAGACACTTGTACCTTGAGACACTAGTATCGTACCTTGAGACACTAGTATCGTACCTTGAGACACTCGCCGCGCTGGATGTTCCAGGAGCGGATGGTCTTGTCAGCGCTGCCCGTGTAGAGGGTTGTTGCGGACGCGTCGGTCACCATGCACATTATTCCAGCTAAGTGACCCTTCATTTAGGAATAATAATTAGGAGTTTTTTCTTCAATTGCTCAAAATCTTTAGGATGAGACTCAGAGTATTCGTTGAGGGATAAATTAGCAAATAATAATTGAAATCCTATTCTTCTTAATTCGTAGGTATGGAGAACGGTAGGAGAACCTTTGAAATAAAACCTAATGGATTAAATTTGCATAGTCAATTATCGGTTAACTGGCATAAATTTGCTGCTGTGGCTGCCTTGAGTTTCTATATTTGAGCTTAAAATTAATAGAAAAGTAATAATAGTGGAATAATTATTTGCCAGCAAAGTTAATTTACAAGGGTTATTCTACCATTTTGATCTGAGAGCTTTTACAATTCGTGTGAATTGCTTTTCAATCCATTAATATTCAAGCTTTTTGATTATATTAGGAATAGGTAACGTACTCCCTTTTATTTTTGAAGAACATGAAAATATGCAAGCAATTTACGCAGAACATTGTAGTAATAGAGCACATAATATGTTTATCTTTCCTGCTAGTATTTACAGATGACAATATAGCTGGACAATCTACATACCTAAATGGAAAATATCATTGCTGGTCGAAATTCGTTGCTGGTCGAATGCACCAAAATAGAAAACCAGTTCTATAAACAATCAAATGTGTGTGAAAAATTAACGCAAGTTTGTCTAACTTAAGAGTTTGGATTACTAACGTGACAGTTCGGCATCCTCACCGTGAGCGTCCTGAGGCAAGTGCCTTCTTCAAAGGACCAGATCTTGGCCGTGCTGTCTGCGCTGCCGGTGATGATCACGTCCAAAGGATTGATCGTGATTTCGTCTTTTCCCCAGTCGTCTGCAGCTGGCACGTAAATGATCGGGTATACGGCTAAGGTGTGACCCTGGAAACAATTGCTACATTTCTAGTCATGAAAATTTATTTTGTTTAACATTTTATTTTGTCTACATTTACTCTACTGCAAAAACTAAAGCTAACTGTAAGATAAATTTTTTCCCGCTAAAACGTAAGAACTGGATTGGAGTAACGTTGTTTGAGTTGAAAATTCACTTGGAACCTATATGGAAAATTCGTTTGGAACGAATTTGGATAAAATTCGTTTTTTTCTGAACGAATTTGTATAAAATTGTTTGAAGGAATTTGTCTAAAATTCGTTTCCAGATCAATAATATTGCAATGAACAATTAACATTTGCGAAAAATGAGCAGCAGCTTGAAATAAAATAATTATATGATGTATCAACGAAATGAATTATTCATATCAGGCAGCGAATCATTTAGCCAGAATTCACCCTGAATGTTCTGATGCACATTTCCTCTGCTATTTCCATTTTATCGCATTCGTCAGAATCTTCGACCAAGTCGCTTTCGTCGAGCAGCCAAGCCTTCGCGGTTTTGTCGTTGCTCGTCGAGAAGATAAACTCGCCCGTGCATATAAGTCGATAAATGCGCGACGTGTGACCTGTTTGAATGAAATATTATTCCTCTATTAACTATGTGTTAATGACAACTTAAACTGTGCACCATGCAAGACGATATTATTATTATTATTATTGTTATTATTATTATTATTATTATCATTATTGTGTGTTATTATAATTATTGTTTTAATAATATATTATTCCTCCATTAACAATGCAATAATGACGGCTACAAAGTCTGTGCTCCTAACGACAGGACTGATCGGAAAGTCGTCATTATTTGTTTGTTATTTCGGGCGCAGTGATACATTCTGAAGATTTTGAAAGACAACACTACAAATTTTATGTACCTTGTAGACTTAATCAACGAATTAATTAGAAATTTAGTTCCAGTGAATATGGCAGCTTAAGTCTTGAATGCTTACTAACTTTCACAAGACTGCTTGTCATGTTAAAACTGTAACTGGAATTATTCCATAGTCAGCTACTACGGCAAGCTTTTGTTTTTTACTGTTAATTAATATAATTACTACCGTTTCAGCATGTTTTTTTCGAAATTCTACCGAAGTTTATCGCAAGGTCCTTTTATATTTTGAAGAACGTTTTCATCTGTAAATTAAACATTACTGTTAATATTAATATCAATATAGTATTTAACTAGAATGAATAAATTTAACTGGAATCATCAGAATTTAACTGGAATCAATTCAACAGGATTAATTCAGACCCCTGTAAACGTAGACACACTCGCAGGTGGTCATGTCCCACTTCCTGATGGTCTTGTCGCTAGACCCTGTGACGACGAACGTCTCTGTGATGGTGATGCACGTTATGTATTTCGTGTGGCCTCTGAAAATATTAAAAAAGCTTTTTAATTATTATGTTTTTTTCTGACCTTGTCTTTCATGTAAAAATGGCGACTGGCGAATTTTAAAAAGAAAATGAAATATTTTCAGCTATATTATAGTTGAATAGTTCAGTTTTAAATTTCAGCCCTATCCGATAATACCTGGATATCAAAAATGTTCTTTACACAAGGCGTGCTTTTATATCTAGTTTGATATAAATTTTTCAGTTATGGTGCTAAAAAATTAATTGATTCGTGTGTATCCCATTCTTCACTTCATATTTAAGCGTTCAAATCAAGTGATGTTGGAATTTATTGGTGCGAATACTCCGCAAAAATGGTTAGAAATCCTCCGTATTTTTAGGAAAAATTCTCCGTCAATAAATAAACGTAAATTTGCGGCTGCAACGCACTATAAAGCCGCGAAAATATGCACGAATGTTTGTTTGAAAATATACCCTTTTTAATAATAAATTTATTCGAATTATCCATTCTCGTATATACCCCTAGGGATTAAATTGATTACAAACCAATAAAAAATTATAATGAAATTTGATCAGTTTGCTTTTCATAAATGCGATCGCATCGAAGCAAAAAAGAAACGCTCACTGCATGACATTGAAACAGCCAGTTACCTCATTTTAAATTTCCCCCGGCTTTAAAATATCAAGAAACAAATAAAAATTTACAATCAAATTAGATCAATTTGATCCAGTTTACAAAGATTCAAAACTATGAGTACCATTTTACAAAACTATTTACGACCGAAGGCAGTCATCGCACCGTAACTTTACCACAGATCCATTTATCAAAAAACATCTAAAAATCCGACGTTAAAATTAGGCTACCTTCATAGTCATTAATAAATGATCGTGCATTGACGAAGCAAAAAGAAAATCTCACTTAATGATGCCGAGGCAGGCAGTTTCGACATCTTAAATTTCTTACAAGCTCGATCAAAGTTGTCAGAATTTTTCTTATCTAATTAGACCATTCTGATGAAGATTGTAAAGATTCAAAATAGAATTAAACTATGATAAAAATATCTCACTTCATGATGCCGAGGCAGGCAGTTTCTGCAGGCCGTATACTCCACATCCTAGCGGTGCAGTCCTCAGACCCCGTGACAAGAACGCTCAAGTCCTCAGACACAGCCAGGCAGTTGACGTCCTGCGCGTGCTCAGTGATGGACTGCAACAGGCGACTGTGCAAGTCTTTGCTGCTCCCGCTACCCATGACGCACGGTGGAGACTGAGATGGCTGCTGTTGAAATTGTTAATTGAATTAATTAATGGTAATTAATGTTAATTAATTAATTAATTAATGTTAATTAATTAATGTTAATTGAATTAAAATTGAATTAATTGTTTTGAATGATAGATTTGAAGCCACGTTGAAATAGTTTCCGAAAAATGAAAAGAAAAAGACCTGCATCTCATTTGCTTTGATTATCATTCAAAACAAATTAATTGTTTTGAATCATAGATGTAAAGCCACGTTAAAATAGTTTCCGAATACTGAAAAGAAAAAAACTTGTATCGTCACGTATATAAATATTAAATTCTCGGAGATTTTGCAATTTTGATGCACCCAAGCAGGAGTAGAATGATTCTTTATCTACAAGATTGAAAATCATTTAAACAATATTTCGAGGAAGAAAGATTTCTGCTAGGCATCTCATCGTTCGTATTGATATCTTAGGTAAAAAAATTAATGGCCTTTGCATGTTGAGACATGTACGTATGTCTACGATAGAATGCATGAATTAAATTTATGCTATTTTCATATAAATACTCACTAATTCGGAAAAATATACATAGATAACACAACTACGAAAAATGATGACTCGAACTGATGAGCAAATCCGATGCAATTCATTTGTTAAGCTTCTTTCAAATTAATATAGCAAAACAACAATTTTTTGGAGAATTCAAAGCAGAGAACCTACAGTCGCAAAACATGTAATCTAAGTAAAATGTGTGAATATCAGAGTACTTTGGAAAATAATATTTTATTAATATAAAGAAAATAATATATTTCGACAAATTTTTTCAGCAATCTTAATACTGGAAGAGAATGACAGCTCTACTTGAAAGCGACTTAAGTTAGGCACTATAGCGTTGAGTTAGTTGTTGAAGTCTGGCTCTACCCTCGTGTATATTCACTCTTGTATTCGAGGGCAGCGTGATAACATCGCTTGACCTCGCCGACATGCAAACACGGTATCGACGAACTTTGTTTACTCAGTTGCTAAAATGCTACTGGAAGCCTGTATTGGCATTGAATAAATTGATGTTTTTCAGCTCATTGACGAAATGTATTCTCCCTTTTCTTGCATCGTAGTTCGCGTAGGTAAGTAAAACAGTTGCTCTATGACCGACGAAAAAATGTTGTCATTCTATAAAAATTTCTTTCATTTCGTTTTATCGAAATATATTTTATGCGATATTAATGTTCTCAACGAATTGTGTTAGGCAACGACTTATAATCCGCGTCTTTCTGTAATAATTGAAACTTAATAAAAAGTATTAGATGGGAATTCTCTTATTTCGATGACGAAAAAAGTTCAGAATGTAACTTTTTATTTCTGAAAAAAGTTCAGAATATAACTTTCTTTATAACATTAAACCTCAATCATCAAAACTTGAATAGAAGAAAATAACTCATGAATTTTACGCATGTTTTTAACATGGTTCCTAAATTCTAGAGAACATTCTAGAAAATCAAATTAATCAATCAAATTATCAATGTTTATAACAACAATCAAGAGAAATTAAGTTGAGGAGCAAGAGATATTTAACAAATATTATATAGCATTTGGTTGCTGAATTGTTTCCAATTCACATGACTTTTTTTCAGTTCACATGAACTTAAAAAGCCTTGGTGAACGTTATTGTTGCTCAGTTCCATAGAATAAGCCAATATTTAATACGTGGAACAAACTAAGAACTGACCTGAGAGCGCGCAAGGCTCGACAAGACTGAGGCGCTGCTGGTGGCTCCTGCCTTGGACAGTCTAAATGCGCGCGTATCCATGGTTGCTATCTCGTGTGGTAAACTGTTGAAAGAACATGTTGATGTAATGGCTGATAGGGTGATCCAGTTCTCCAGCATGACATAACTGATAAGTGGCTTTAGCATTCCAGCTTGTAATTACTGATAAGTGGCTTTAGTATTCCAGCTTGTCATTATTGATAAGTGGCTTTAGTATTGCAGCATGTCATTATTGATAAGTGGCTTTAGTATTCCAGCATGTCATAATTATTGATAGGTGGCTTAAGTATTTCAGCATGTCATAACTGATAAGTGACTTCGATATTCCAGCATGTCATGACTGATAAGTGGCTTAAGTATTTCAGCATGTCATAACTGATAAGTGACTTCGATATTCCAGCATGTCATAACTGATAGGTGGCTTTAGTATTTCAGCATATCATTACTGATAATGGTTTCAGTATTCCAGCATGTCAAAATTCGAACAAGTAACCAAAAATGGCGTGAGCTGACATTGGATAATTTTGTCTTCTGTTCGAATTAGAAGGATGATAGAAGTATTAATTGGAAGTATTAATGTGGAGTAAACACGCAAATTTGCTATGATATAGTAAAGGTTTAATTTCATTGTGTAGAAACGGGAATACAAATTTCGCGTACGTGCCGTGTAATAGATTTATTCTTACAAGAAAGTAGTTGTTATGAGGTCACAGAGAATAATTATTTGAATATTGTTCGCAATAGAAGCATCAGATGATATGAAGTTCTACTTTCTTTGGACAACAAAAATACTAGTTGGTAATTGTTTAAAATTGCACACTCTTTACACAATGAGGATTAAGCGTAATGATAGTAATAATAATAGTAATAGCTGTTTCAGCTTTTAGTAGGCCGTAGGCCTGTCGCAGATCCTTAACATCGCAAAACATTCACAGCATTTTGCAGTCTCGAACTCGCAACACACTGCTACAATTCTGCTTTGCCCGCCCGGCCCTCTTTTTCAACTTTAACCACTGGGCCATCCTACCCAGCGTCTCAATTTCGCGTAGAAAAGTATTGCTGAAGTAATTCTTTCATAATGTATAGTAAATTTTGTTTACTTTTTTTTTATACTTCAAACCGTAATTCAGTTGCTGGACAGTTCTCGGAGATAGGAAGAATGCATGTCGTAGGAGCAAAAATGGCAATTAATTAAAACGCGCTATTCTACTAGTTTTTAGAAGAAGAGTTGTTACTCTTCTTCAGTGCCGCATTAAATAGTTTTCAAATTAAATCGGTATCAAATAGATTTCTGTAGGTATTTGACTTTTTTACCCGTCACTTCAGTGACAGAAAAGTAACGATGAATATGTTAGTCGGAACGAGTCACACCATCCTCTATATATAGTGTACGCATGAGGAGCAGATGCGACGACAACAAAGATTTACTTGAAGTTTTCATCTTATTTACAGGTTGAAAAATCGCAAATAAAACACAATTAATAAATTGATAAATTTTTATTTAATTGGAAACATTTAAACTGTTTATATTGGAAATTAATTCACCAACCACAGGTAAAGTAGTTTTTAATAATTATTATGTTAGAAAGCTCGAGAAAAGTCGCAGATTTTGAACGTTCAAATAATTGCAAATTCAACTCGTTAATAAATGCAAATTAATTAGCTTATACATTATACTTCCCATCATTAGTCTTTCTGAACTTTTTCGAATGTCAACACTGAAGTCAACGTTACTGAAGGATAACAAAAAAGCGAACGTTGTACTCGGGGGAAAAAGACGAAAATCATCGGTTTATTAAATATTTGACAGAGATGCCAACAGTGAATAGTTAGCATGCAATAAATTTCCGGTGATGTATTTGAGGAAAATTATGAACTTATTAGTGATCAGATTCAAATTATTTATAATTGTTAGAATTTGATATAACTACAAGAACATTGAAATAAATTGGAATACATATGGTAACTCCATTGAAGCCAATAACTCGTTCTAATTCAATTAATAAAGACATAGAATAATGATATAAATAGAGTGTAAATTCGAAAATTACAAATAATACTGTAAATAAATATTATTATCTAAATTATGTATTGGAATATAGGATTAAGAAGGTAACGGATAACAACAATATAATTTAAAAACAAACAAATTGAGAAAACGTATTTTCAGGTAAAGCATTATACCATATCATGAAATCAGCAGCTTTTTCAATTTTAAGAAGCTAATTCCTTCACAAAATCTAAAAAACTTAATTCCAGACAATACCGTAAGTGGACACAAATTCACATTTCGAGGCAAACAAAAAAAAAAAAAAAAAACATTTTCCAGTTTTGTCTGGAAGAAAGATTATTTTTAGCGCCTTTTCTCATTTATGGAAAAAAGGCGCTATTGTTTTTAGTGGTATTCTAAACTTTTGGGCAATAAATTAAACTATAGAATATTGGGCTATGAAACCGGCCGTTCCGCCCCTCTGCCCGTCAAAGAGGACGTTCAGTTGAGTGCCCGTGGATACGAGGCTCGTAGGGCCGTTGGAAGAGCAATAGCGCACTGTCGACGCCGCTCTATACCTGCAATGTTTAAAAATGCTATTAAACTATCCAAATCTATTATTCGTACAAATAAATAATCATTAAAGGTGAAAAAGATACAGAAGTGTGAAAATTTAAAATAAGGACATTTTACGGTTATATAATGCAATGTCATAACAAATACGTTACGAGCGACACCAGGGTGCATAATATTGATTATAATGATATCGATACAAGGCAGTGTCACAACTAATGTGTTGCGAGATACACCATGAATATTATAGACAATATACCTGATGTCTCCTGCAACGTTGACTAGGAGTTTGTCATGCCGGCAGTTGCGGTTCAAGCCCACCGTGAAACTTTTCGTCATGTTTAACTTAATTTTTTTACCAGCTGGGGCCTATACATGGGAATATAGACAGAAGTTTTGCAGCACAGGACAGTCTTAACATTACAGTTTACATTCATATCAATACATTAACTATTTTCACACGACTTGGACCAATGCTTCATGTCGAAATGAACATGGAAATCGTATCCGAAAAAAAAAAATCCCAAATAAGGAATCATAGAGGATAGCATTAACGGATGTAAGTGATTTTTCACAGCTTTACTTTCCCTACGGGTCCTTATTATAGAATTATATTATTTCAACCAAAACTCATTGCGAAGTCAATCAAAAGCTGGTTTATGGTTTATGAAAATAATTATTTCCATTTTACTATTCAGTAGGAAGATTACGCGGAAACAACTACCTACCATACATATATTTCAGAAAAAAAATTTGTCGTCACTATTCTAGAAGTGTAGGTAGTCACATTTAATGTTTTTTTTATCATAAAAATGCAATGTAACATGAAGAAGTCTAAAAATTTAAAAGCAAAGAATAGTCCACAAAAATTCATATCTTTATAGAAAACGTTTTCTATAAAGATATGAATTTTTGTGGACTATTCTTTNGTACATGTAGCGGCCGTAGTACATGTAGCGACAGTTCATGTAGCGGCCGTAGTACATGTAGCGGCCGTAGTACATGTAGCGACAGTTCATGTAGCAGCCGTAGTACATGTAGCGGCCGTAGTACATGTAGCGGCCGTAGTACAAGTAGCGGCACAAGTGCACCTAGCGGCCTAAGTTCACGTAGCGGTCGATTTCTCGTCAGTGATTGATGGAGTTATTTTGAAAAGCCGTCAGTGATGGTATGGTCCCTGGACGGTTATGTCAGAGTGTGATCACATTTTATCTCATATAAACATATGAGATCATAATTTATTTTTGTAACAATCATATCTGATTTTAAAGAAATAAACAAGGTTACCTGCACCGCTGCACAACAACAAATTCGACACGAATTATTGTTGTTAGTGAATTAATCATAATTGCTAAAAACTTATCAATTAGGGAAGAAATTTCTCGATTCAATAATCAATGTCTCTTATGTGAAAGAGCCTTACTTTGTGGCAATTAGAAGCAATGGCTTCCACTTCTACGGAGAACACCCCGGACGACTTGGACATTGTCCGGAATGACACGTCCGAGTTCGCTGAAATTAGCGATCGAACGACGTTTTTATCGGCGCTTGATATTCTGTCGGGAGAACGTACGCTTTAGGGCAAAAGAAAAACCGATCTTACCGTGACAACGTACATTAGTAAGAAAAACTAAGTTCCCTCAGATGTTCTTAACGAAAGAAGGAACATTGGTAAGAAAATCCAAGTTTCCTGAGATGTTCTCAACGAAAGAAAGAATAATGGTAAGAAAATCTAAGTTCCCTGAGATGTTCCTAACGAAAGAAGGAATATTGGTAAGAAAAACTAAGTTCCCAAAGATGTTCTCAACGAAAGTTGGTATATTGGTAAGAAAATTTAAGTTTCCTGAGATGTTCTTAACGAAAGAAGGAATATTGGTAAGAAAATATAAGTTTTCCCAGATGTTCTAAACGAAAGAAGGAATTTTAGTAAGAAAATCTAAGTTTCCTGAGATGTTCTTAACGAAATAAGGTATATTGGTAAGAAAATCTAAGTTTCATAAGAGCTTCTTACCGGAAGCCGGTACACATGATTAAGATAGAAAAAAAGTTTGTTGAGAAGTTTCTACACAACTTCGATTTAAACGTGAGCTGTATGAAAATTTAATTGAGCTAATGCTGCATTGAAGCAGGAAAACATTTCACCAGGTATGCTTAGTGTATATAATAACACAGTTACGATGGAAAGAACGTCAAGCATTTTATAAATCGGTATTTTATATTACATTATTCACAATTTTGACAATGAATAAGTAGCTTTATGTATATAACCTACGAAGATACGCTGAAATGTTTGCACAAACTGATACGAATATCAGCGGACGAGGTTGATGATAGTTAAGAGCGAATGATGGCATCAAATGAAGGCTCGAAGCTAACAAAATACTCTACATTCATAATTTTATCAAGTCACACTAACTATTTACTGACCACAAAAATCTTAATACTATTCCCAGAATACTGAAATTGTTCTTTACTTTCAACTGTTGATTAAGAAAATATTTTTTATTACAATTATGACTGGTATAATAACATTTTCACTTCATTAACTAACATTTTCACTTCATACTACATTTCTATCACGAAAGATATAACGATTAGTTAACCTGTACCTGTAATTGGAACCCCCGGGCAGAGTGAAGATCAGCCTGTCACGTTTACTGAAATTGGCTTCAGTGGCTTTCACTTTCAAATAGCTTGGTTCCATCTGCGGGATAACAGAACAAACAAATGTAAATTTATTGAAGAAATTATAATTGATTCCATAATAGATTAATAAAATTTCCTAAAGATTAAGTAATTGATGTGAATAACGGAGATTAATACTTGGCAAAATTTATTGTTTGGGTTAAAGTGGCATGTCCAGAAAAGTTCATGATTTAAATAATCGGCAGATATATAATTACAGCCAAAAATATACTCATCACAATTACAAAATTTACGTAATTTTTCATATTAATGCGAGTCCACCCATTGATGTAGGTATTGTTTTCTACTGGAATAAAAGAGTATCAGCAACCTAGAAAATCAGCAACCTAGAAAATAATGCTTTTTATTTATGATGGTTGTATTAGAGGGGAATTAATTGGTGCTAACAATGGTAATAATATCATGTAATCTAGAAAATAACCGTAGCTTTTATATACTGGCAGGTTAACATTTCTATCATTGAACGGGTTTATTTCATGTTAATTGAACACAGCGTACGTAACTCACGGTGTGCAGTTTAAGAGAGCAGGCCACTGGTCCCTGGTATGGTGCAGGGTAGCCGGGGGAGCGAACATTGAAAATATTCGCTGAATTCGTTAGCTCGACACTACAATTCCCAGCCATGATGTCGGCGCTAAAGTTTTGTTTTGGTGACGAGCTCACCACGCTAATGTTCTCTTGCACGCCGCTGCAAAAATATTGATGAATGGTAAAAGCAGTGAGTGGAGGGTTCGAAACCCGAAATTAGTTGGGAAAATTCTGGTAAAAATCGGCAAAGTGGTCTGGTAATTTAGGATCGGCCACAGCCCAACATGACCTAATGAAAAATCTGAGACCAATTTATGATTACCTTGCGTAAGAACAACATACAACATCAACAACTATGGACGAAATAGATACTCAAGTGTTTGAGATATACCTGCAGTTTATCTCGCCTGCAGGCGGCCTGCCATCTACCTATTTCGCAGCCGAATTTTTTCATCAAAATTGTTCAAAAAATACAATGTATTCTTCTATTTTGACGCAAAAGAATTTGAATTAAAACTTCATTTTAACTCCACTACGTTACCTACAAAAATTAGTATCCAAATCATTGTATCTTTATCGAGCATTGAGTAACCTGCTTTGAATTTAGGATCCATACAATAGCATGTGCGCCGTAGATTACAGAGAAATAAATATATTAGACTCCTGATGTTTTCAACAATATACATATTTAGACGCTGATTTCATCAGATAGTTTCGTATTTACGTACGGATCAGAAGGCTGATTCTTCATAGCTGATGATATCACATAAATACGTAATAACGTACGTATAAATCAGAAAACACGTAGGTAATTTCTATAAAATGAGATGCTATCAGGTAGTTACGCATTTGCGTATTGATCAGCACAAGAAACAATTTTATCAGCTGATGTTATTTGATAGCTACGCATTTGCGTATAGATCAGCCGAAAATACAATTTCATCAGCTGATGTTATATAATAGATACACATTTACGCATAGATCAACAGAAGAAATAAATTTATCAGCTGATGTTTTATTATAGATATGCATTTACGTATAGACCAGCAGAAGATACAATTTTTACAGATGATGTTATATGATATATACGCATTTACGTACCTATAGATCATCAGAAGAAACAATTTTATCAGCTGACGTTATATGATAGATACGCATTTACGTACAGACCAGCCTAAAGGCATTTGATCAGCCAATGTTGCATAGACTACCTACTTACCACGCAGGATCTCTGACATGCGCTACGGTAGCAATAAAGCCCGGGCGTTTGTTAACGATGCCGCTGCTGGCGTAATCGTAGCCGACGTAATCCAGAATCAGAGTCGTGTTGTCGCTGAGAAATTCTCTCCCCGAACTTATTTCTTGGCCGCAAAAACTGGGAACATATTAAATATGTCATTTTATACAGTAAGCAAATAAAATAATTGTTGATTGTGGATTAGGTACAATTGATTGTGATCATTGTCGTAATAATCGACAAAATCGGGTAATAACGAATTTGCCTTGAAATTGTAAGACAAATTTACGTTTGGAAAATTATCTACGCGATCAAAAGAAATCTTTGCGAGATGAATTCATTATTGATTTCATCGTTACATTTGTAACAAGACAATGAAAATTGAACGAATCGATAAAAATAGGTTTGGTGTCACCGACGTAACAAGGCCGTAAATTTTAAATTACCAATGACATTTATATAACTAAGAGAGGAATTTATAGAATAAATTACAATGGGTAATTTAATAAATTACATAATGAGTAATTGATTATAAGTATAATACAAATTCCTTCATGAGTAACTTGTAGAGTAAATATCTCATAATCAATTGCATGGGATTATATAAATTGAAAAGGAGCACATCGTAAAAAATTACTCACGTCTATCGAATAAATAATTAATAAATAATTTAATAAATACTTTCTAGAATTAATAACTATGAGTGATTGAATATATTCCTCATGATTCATTTTATGGGATTCAATTAATATACAGCAATCACACCATAAAAAGTGACTCACATGTGTAAAATAATTTATAGAATAAGCTATTTATTAATTCATTATATATGAATGGATAAATAGACAACAATTACAGCATAAAAAGCGACTAAATTTATAAAATAATCTATAGAATAAATTACTAATTAAGTCATTATATATGAATGAATAAATAGACAACAATCCCATCATAAAAAGTGAATCATATATGTATAAAATAATATATAAAACAAATTACTCATTAATTTATTATATATGAATGAACAAATAGAAAACCATCCCATCGTAAAAAGTTAGGCACATGTATAAAATAATGTATAGAATAAATTACTCAATAATTCACTACATATAAATAAATAAATAGACAACAATCCCATGGCAAAAAGTGACTCACATGTATAAAATATACAGAACAAATTACTCATTAATTCATTATATATAAATAAATAAACAACAAGCACATGGCATAAAAATGTCTCACATCTCGCCCTGATCCAAACGCCCGGACGTGCGAATGGCGAGCGCGTCTACGAGACAGCGGCCGTCGATGCGCTGGTATACGTCCAGCTTCTCGACCACAAGCCTCACCCGGTGACACTCAGGGGCGCGGAGCAGCTTAATGAACCGCGTGCCTGCGGGCGATGCACAGCTTGGGGACCAGGGGTTGTATAGTCTAAACTCGTTCCAGTACCTACACGTAGCGGCCTAAGTACACGTACTGGTGAAATATACGTGGCGGCCTAAGTACACGTAGCGGCAAGTACACGTGGCGGCCTAAGTACACGTAGCGGCCTAAGTACACGTATCGGTGAACTACACGTGGCGGCCTAAGTCCACGTAGCGGTGACCTATACGTGGCGGCCTAAGTACACGTAGCGGAGACCCATACGTGGCGGCCTAAGTACACGTAGCGGAGACCTATACGTGGCGGCCTAAGTACACGTAGTGGTGACCTATACGTGGCGGCCTAAGTACACGTAGCGGTGAACTACACGTGGCGGCCTAAGTCCACGTAGGACAGCATAATTGGGTGTAGCGGCCCATGTACATGTAGCGGCCGCTACATGTACATAGAGAATTGGTGGGTTAAGCTCGGTAGACGTCAGTGATTGGCTGACTGAGTTACGAAATTTTAAATATTTTTAATATCACGGTCCCAGCTTCATATTCTACTTGTCGCAACTGCAAACAACCAAGAACCCGACGAAAATTTGGTAATTCGACATTGAAAATTTTACTTTTAATTGTAGCAAACGCAACTCGGAGGGTAACGAGAATCAGTGAACACTAATGAGTATGTATGGTCTTGTGAATGACCGTCATATTCATAATTAACTAAGAAATATGAACACATGAAATATTCTTAGTTAATTCTCATATTGAGAAATAATTAAGAACACGAACACACGAAATTTGTGAACTGTACAGTTGCAGGCATGTGCTACAGAAACAGAGAACACCCGAGACAAAAATGTCACAATTTATTTTTTCACTTTTAGCCGTAAAGCAGCGCGTTTGTTTGCTTTTCATCGGAAATGGACTCGCTCAGCATCGTAAATACGGTTTCGACAAACGAGTGATTTTACATCAGTAACATTAGAGAATTTATTAATTGGATTTTTTTCATACGTAGATAATTTTTCAAGATAATATATCTTTATTTCTAGAAAATTTTGATCCATAAAAATTGCGACAAATAAAAATGATCTAATGTGTAGGGGATTTCCAGAACGACATTCTATTATACATGTTTTCTACATTAAAAATTGAGGCGAACAACTAACCTTGTTGCATCGGTGTGGGGTATCCTGGAGTGGAAACCACGCCAGTAACGACGACTTCTTCGCTGTACGGTGTGAGGCCGTGGATCAACGCATCTACGGTGAAATTGCACAGGTTTCAGTAAAACACATTAACCATTCAATTAATATAAACTGGAAAATACGATTGTGCATTAGTGTAGCTTCCAAGTTGCAAGGAGTTTTGCTAACTTTAACAGGATTAACCGCATTTTTAGCACACTTTCTCATATATGGACAAAATGCCCTATTGTGCTCGTCATGTTCGTCCGTCCGTCTGTCCGTGACTTCATGTTTTCGTCGATTCTGAGAAAATGCGCTCTCTGTCACTCACTGCAGTGAGTACCTACTGAGTTATATTTTTTTTAACTGTAGCGTCAGACGAAAACCTCCAACCTACTAAACTGACATGAATAAAGTACACTAAAATTTTCCAAAGTTCACCAATTTTCTAATATATTTACACTGCAATACAGTATGCTAAGGCTCAGTCCACCCAATTTTTAATAATTTACAC